>NC_051186.1:82157514-82205268 GCF_013339695.2 Rhipicephalus sanguineus
ATCTGCCGCATTTACACATTTCTTACACACCCCAATTCTGATGCGTTAATGACCAGCGGATGTGTAAAAGAAAACCATGGTGTACCCCACGTCATAGAATGGAAAGTTATTCTCTTGGAACACGGTGTTGGAATAGGTTAGGTGTACCGACGCACCGTCTCCGCCGCGCAGCCTCCCCGCTGAACATGAAGACGCGCTTAGCATTTTTTCCAACAGGCTGCACTGGGTGTATCGAGGCTTCAGGCCAGCCGCTTCAACAGGGGCCGCGTCGCTTACGAAGCTGCATTTGCGACAACTGGCTTCAGGCTAGCCGCTTCAACGGGGGCCGCGTCGCTTACGAAGCTGCATTTGCGACAACTCTTCGACTGCTGTCCGTTCGTTTTTTATCAGGGTAATTGCACATATCACTGATTTGAAAGTAAATGCACAACATCAAGAAAATTCAGTGGCGGTTGCCAACAAATGGAAACACATAGGAAATATAGCTTCTGCGAACAGCGACAATGAGTTTACAGTGTGAACACGAATTTAAAAATATTTTAGTTCGTGCACAAGTAAGGCCCCCCTGGCAAATTGGGTGAGGCCGCCGTGACAAGCTGGGTTAATAATAATAATATCTGGTGTTTTACGTCCCAAAAGCACGATATGATTATGAGAGACGCCGTAGTGGAGGGCTCCGGAAATTTCCACCATCTGGTGTTCTTAACGTACACTGACATCGCACAGTACACAGGCTTCAACCATTTCGCCTCTACGAAATGCGACCGCCGCGACCGGGATCGAACTCCGACTTTCGGGTCAGCAGCCGAGCACCTCAGCCACTGATCCACCGTGGCGAACTGGGTTAGTCAAAAAGAAAAGATATTGGATCCCTGAAAAAGAAAGCGGGGGCGAGGGGGGGGGGGGGAGCAGGAGGTTGACGTTTCCCCAAATGATGGTTGTCAGAAGAAGGCAACACATTTGACAATGATAGGTTAGAAATTCCTCTCATGGGTTGTCGTTGTGCATGCACCATATGGGATGGATGCAAGCAACCGCCTTTGCAACGTTTACACGTGCTGGCTGGCGCGTGGTAATGAAGCTTAAGGGGGGAAGCGGGTCTTTGAGACCGAAAATCAGAAAAAAAATCGAATTTTTGAAAATGTTTTATTTGGATTCTGCCGCTACTGATGCATAACCTCGCCAAGTTTCATGCGTCTTAGATCAGTATTTTAGCCGTGACAGCATTTTATGTGCTGTCAGCGAGCTAAATTTTTAGCGATGAACGCGTAAAAAACGGGCTTATTCAGCGCCGCGCTGTTGCCGTTCTACGTTACCTACGGCAGCCATCTTGGTCGCATTCGAAAGAGCCGCGCTTTTTCTTGAATATCCCGCCGCCCTTGTTTCCGTCCACTCAGAATTCACGTAGAAATCCGCGCCAAAAAAAGGTCCCTCCGCGTGAGCCTATTGGCACAGTGAGCCCACGTGACTAAATAACGCCTTCCGATTCGTCGGGCCTCCCCGCGCTGTCTGCTACAGTGCACGTAAAGCGGCAAGTTGATGTCGCCGTAGTATAACTGTGTTGTTCTCGTCGATTTACGTCCGTAAAGTTCCAACCCGCGCAAGCTGGCAAGAAACTGGAGCAGGCGTTTTTATCATCCTCAACAAAGACTGCACGTTGCGGCGGCTTACTGGCACGGCGCCAAGTGAGCTAGACGAAGTGCGCCGCAGCCGCCGGGAGTGAATTAGGCCTACGCTCTCGGCCGCGTTTTGGAACTTTGATCGTGGCGAAGCCGTATCGAAAGTTGCGCAGCGCTCATAAATTCGAAAAAAAAAAAGAAGCGAGATCACGGCTCGGGTGCATCAGAAGCGCATCCAGCGGAGGACGGCGTGGTGGCGGAACGCGATTCATCGGTCGAAATGCCGACTTCACCTGTGTCGGCGGCCGCCTCGACGACGTCAGTGATAGGAAGCGTGGTAGAAGGATCGACACGACGTTCTTGACTAGCACCGATCGTGCGCGACAGCAGAAAAAGACTGAAGATAAGATCTCCGGCTTATCGGCAACTTCCGCTAGCAAGCGCAAGCTGCGCACGCTCGCAACAGCGTGCGAGGGCTCTGACCCGTCGGCGGCTAACTACGGCATCGTCGACTTCTCCGCAATCAACAAACTGCTTGAAATGACATGCACTGGGGCCGTTTCGATTGGAAAATGTGATAGGCTACTCTCCTGGTGTCTTCTAAGGCATTTATTTGCAAAGTAAAGCATTTTTACTTGTGTAGCGCTCCTTGAAGATACAGAGTTTTGTTTTTGCTTTTTTCTCAGTTTCAATTTTTTGGCCACCTTTCATTCTTTTAGCGAGCGTTTCTCAGCTTTGGTACACTCGATTTTGATCATTTTTGTATTACTGAAAAGCTGGATGTTTAGTGAGTGCAACAAAGTGTCATATGTTACTATAGAAAGCGTAAGTTTTTACAAGAGAGAAAATAACAAAAATACATTTTCTCGGTAATCGAATGGCGGATTTTGAAGCTTCATAACTTTTGTTGTAGGAAAGCTAGAACCATGAAATTTGCTTTTTGCACTCTTTGATAACTGTAGAATGCAATGACATTTCAATTCAGCAGGATCCGAGTAGCCAATTTATTGAAAAAGTGATTAAACGAAATTTTAATGAATGATTAATTAAAAAAATTGTCGTAAGGGCTACATAAAAACCGAGTTCATATTTGATATTTACACATGTAAATACATGATCACCGAAGTTTTCATTATCCTAACTTAAATAAAAAGATGCTTCATGTCAAAGTGCCTCTTCCCCCCTTAACGTCCGTTTAACGACCATCCATCATGACTCACAATGCGCGATTCTGATTGAGCCTCTCGTTATTCGTCACAGACATATGCTGTTTGTTGCAGTAGCAGAAATAGAACTTCGTGCCCTGCTCTGGGTGCACAAACGTGAAATGGTCGTGCTCGTTTCCTTTTCAGCCTTTCCAGTTTCTTCTTTCGGGAATGACAGGAATTGAGAGTGACACCATACTCCGTGATGTCACTGTCTGACCCGTTAATACTAACGCGCCAAACCAGACGAGGGCACGCGGCCCCATTCGTGCACATACGTTCGCCAGTCGAAACGCCTGCCACCCAAATGCTAGCCTATTTGAAATAGCTTATCCTTGTTCATCGTGTACTTATTTACACAACTTAAATTGTCCAGATGGTCAAGAAGTGCTTTGTGCCACAATGCAACTCGGGCTACAAATCGTGATGATGGAGAAAGTTTCCCTTTTCGCTGCTCCGAATGATAGTGACCGAGCTTGAAAGTGTGGCGACATGCTATTCCACGTAAGGATCGTTAGTTGCAAACATCAGATTTTCTTTGTGAAAGACATTTTGATGCGCGATTTGTCACCAAATCATGGGAAGCGCTATATAGAAAACGTTCTTGTGAGTGCGCCGAGGAAGGTGGCTTTGGCAAAAGACGCATGTCCCAACAATATTTCCTGGATGCCCGAGCCACCTAACCAAGACTGTGAAAAAAAGGAAAGCACCTGCGACCCGTGTTTGCCTTCCCGCCAAGAAACCCAAATAGAGTTATTCTATTCCATTACATTAAAGCATTCGTCTTCTCACAAATGTTTACGGAATTTTCAAATAAGCGGTTTGTAGTAAAAGATTCTGTAGGGTCACTTGATCCCATATGCGAAATCCCCCTTACACATGATACCTGCTCTTTATATGATGCTGACTGCAAATACATCAATTAATCTTTCGAGGTCAAATGAGGGGTGATTTCAACACGCTTCAAGCAACCGCAGATTTACTTTTGTAGACAAATTGCGGGCACGATCGCCTAGGCTACGGTGTTGCCGAGGACGAAGGTGGTGTTTATGATCTTCACGCCGCATGCCGAACAGTCATGCATAAAACACTACTAAGTCTTTGTATTTAACTTATGTGTATGATATTACATTACCAGATAATCCTCCCAGGGCCTTGCGATATCGCTGAACACGCTAAAACACCAAATGTTAGAAGCGTCAGGTTTGCGCTGGGTATAGCCAGGCGGCCACCGTCCCGCGCGCGCCACCTTTCGGCAAGAAAAGGAAAGAGGTCCCCGATTTCTCCTCATTCTAACGCGCCGTCGCTCCACCTAAACTATTCTAACACCGTGTCTTGGAAGATGCATGTCTACACTCTGGAGGAAGAAATATATATATTTTTTTTCTTCTCACAAATCTTGTGATCGAGTTTCTGCTGGCTTTAAAAATCTCTCCTGGGTCTCTCGATAACACGCCACTTCAATGGTCTTCACCATTAGAAGCTTAGTTGTTATGGGCGTGCAGTCTACGCGGAGCTGCTTAACGGAACCTGCGAGCCTGTCCTGGTGGTGGCTTGGATTGCCTTATACTTTACAACCTTTGGAAATGTTTTCTGGTCAACTTGTACAAATGGAAATCTTCAGCTGCAGCTCAAGGTCCCAAGTCTCCGGCATGCAGGAAAGATGCGAAACAGCTTTGTAGCCACTACTTTCTACACGCAAAATAAGTTTTCTTTTAAATGAGCTTTTGATATAATGAAGACTGCACAGCACAATTTGTACTCCCCTGGAAATACCTACAACGCACACACGTTGCAGTTGAGCTTGAAATAGACCTACGTGAGCTCTCAACAAGAAGTGTTCTGCCGTCATTTTGTGATGGCAATGGCATTGAGTGTGGTGCTCTTTAATAATAATAATAATAATAATAATAATAATAACTGTTTGGGTTTTATGTCCCAAATCTATGATATGAATATGAGAGATGCCGTTGTGGAGGGCTGCGAAAATTTCAACCACCTGGGGTTCTTTATCGTGCACCTAAATATAAGCTCACAGGCATCTAGTATTTTACTTCCGTTAAAATGTGGCTGCCGCAGCCAGGATCCGATCCCGCAACCTTCGGGTCAGCGATCGAGCACCGTAATCACTAGACCACTGTGGCGGGTCCTGTTTAATGGTTATTTTTAATTCTTCTTTAATTACAACCGCTAAACACATGTTTTCGTATCCGACTGAAATGTGCAGGGAATTCTCTGGCCCATAATCTCGTAAAAGAAAAGGTGTGGATTAGGTCGTAGTGCAAGTATGCTAAATTTGGCGGTAATTGCGTGATACCACAGCACATACAGCACTAGACCAACATGCAAAACTGAATAAAACTAATACCGTATTTACTCAAATCTAAGCCAATGTTTCTTTTTTTTTTTCTCAAAAAAACGATGTGCGAAAGTAGGGGGGTCGGCTTAGATTCGAGTACAATGATTAAGTTTTTTTTTTTCTGGTCTTGCAAATTTTGGGCGTTTGCTTAGAATCGGGGCCGGCCTAGATTCGAGTAAATACGGTACGTGGTCTTGTATTTCTCCTGCTTTTGTTTGAAACCTTTGCTTCTGTGCGTACGGTATTTTTTTTTCAACAGTGTTCACTTTTTCTTTTTCCTGTTTGAAGAATCATCGCCGAGGAAGTGTTCCTCTACATATCTGACAAGGTGTCCAAGGACGACCCGCCCGACCTATCTGATGGTAGTGCAAAAGATTTCACTCTTTCTCAATTTAGTGAAGTTGAATTCGGTTTATTGAACATGCACTAATGAGGGTGAAGAGGGGCAATAGACAGGAAGAGAGGGTGGTTAGCCAGATCTGAAACCAGCTGGCCACCCTGTGCTGGGCAAAGAAACACTACCAAGAAAGAAAGAAAACAGCTAAAGGAAAGAATGAAAAAAAAAGAAATATGGTAGATGATGGGAGTGTGGCGTAGTGTACAACGCTACTCAAAGCCTTTCTCTAAATACACTTGTCTCTGAGAAGCACAGCAATGCACTAATGCACCTGTGCTCCGAGGGCGGTCTCGGCCAGTGTTTCAGGAGCTATTCTGACAAAGGGCGATTGTCAAGTCTGTCCAAAGCAGCTGAAAGCTCGTTCCTTGGCGCACCTAAGTAGAGACAATCACAAAGAAAATGGGCGATCATCGGTTTCTGCATCTACGGTTCTTGGACATGCCAATCCGAATGCGTCTAAATTCGTGAAGGCGTGCTCTAGTGAGAGTCGGCTGTATGAGGCACAGTCGATATCACCTGGTGTGGATATTACTCGTGTGACTTCCTGTGTCAACAAAGGCAATGAAAATCAGTAAGCTGAACATGGTAACAATTACTATACAAAGTAGAAAACTGGAATAGCAAATATACGACTTACCTGATGTACAGGTTCGGCCACATTTAGGGGAAGTGCCTCGTTACTACTCAAGCTGTTATAATTAAAACAATTATTACACTTTAGGAGGGAACCGTGTGCCTTATATGATGCTTAGCAATGACGTCGATAAATAAAGGAATAGTTTTCTGATTGCTACGTTCCATTTAAGTAGCTATGAGCTCTTGAAAGCGTAATAAGTCATTTATGGATCCTCTAAATATGCTCAGGGATCCTCTGCAACTTCTTCTTTAATATATTTGTGTTCTTCTTGCTAAGTGTCATGTTTCCTTTTGCTGCTCTTAGGTTATGTCTGCGTTGCTGACACAGACCTGTTTGACATCTCCGCCCGCACGACTGACGTGCCAGGACAGGTTAGTGCGCGTCTTCCATCTGTTCTTGTTTGTTTTTGCTGCGTGAACTGTGAATGATTGCAGTAAACTCTTAGTAAATTAAAATCTCTTATATGGAACTGCTGCTTGAATGAAACTGCCTCTAACATGATTGCTTTCGTACTTGAATTCTGCACCCGTGTTCATCTCTCAGTAAACGGAACTCCTGTTTTAAATGGAACACATTTTCCTGGTCCCTTCAGGTTCCGTTTAGCGAGAGTCTACTGTATTTGGTATTTAAAGATGGTACATATGACATATTTAATGCTCTTAGATAAAATAAAGCCTTTGAGATTTGTGTTTGTTGTTCAGAGTTATCTCATTGGTGTGGACTCGTTATCGGAGGTGCTTCAATGCTTCTCATGATCTGATCGTGTAGCCTTCGCATTTCTTGTGTTTGTGAGTCGTCGTGAGAGTCTGCTGCATGTGTATAGTTATTTAACACTTCCGACTGTTGGCAACAACGAAATCACATACGGTGATTATGGTCCTGTGAATGGCGCCTTTCTCATTTCTACGGTTTTATTTGTCGACGAAAGATCTTGACTGAGAGTGCCAGCGTTTGCAGCTACGCTGGCTGAGTCTGAACTGTGGACAACATTCACAGCGACCTGCAAATGCTTTGATTAGATTCGTAATGCTATTTTTTCTTCTTGTTTTTGTGGTGTGTAAATTTACTGCAAATACAGTCGACGACCGACAATTCGGACGGACTCCACGGGGAACGTAAATAAGTCCAAATTATCGAATGTCCGAAAAAAAAAAAACTTTATTGACGCTTCAGGGTCCCGGTGGCCGAAAAAAGTTGTCAGTGCGTTGCTGCTTGCACTCCCGCTTACATGTGACCAAGTCCGCCTGTATCTCCGCCAGTGTGATGTGATCGCTGTACGATGACGAGCTGGTTTCATTCATGAAGGCAACGCGTCTGTGCGGCGCCTTTAGCGGTCGCACAAATAGGCAGCATGAATGGCGGCGCGGCGCGTTTCGGTTCTCGCCTATTAAATGCGTGCACTACGCATGCCACTGCACCAGGCCACATGCACTATCGAGCAGTTGACTGAAGATGCCTATCGTAAGGGTTGTCAGCGATTGAGCCGTACTGGCGGGTTTACCACCTGCCGCCATCACGCCTACATGCATTTCCACTACTTATCCATAAAGACACCGCCGCACGGCGTCGTGATAGCGGCCCCTTTGAATTTCCGGTTCGCTTCACCCCATAACACTTCGGCATCGCGGACCCTGCTACTGTCGCTAACAGGTTGACTCGCGAAAGCGCTGGTTCGAACCTACGAGATGATAGGCGCGGCAGAGGTGGGGGCTTCAATTATAACCTTTCGGACCTGCAATTTGGGCAGAAAGTTCGAAAAATCGGACGACGAAGAGTTTCCGCGTTCGAAATTTCCGACGTTCTTGACCATTGACGTCTGTAGGGCCGGTGACGGTGCCGCGAAAGTGTCGGAATTTTCGAGCATGTCCGGAAAATCGGACGTCCGAAAAATCGGCAGTTGACTGTATCTGCCGCGTTACATTGTCGTTGGCGTGGCCTTCGGCGCTGACTGTGAGGGCACCGTTGGCGCCATTTAGCTCAGATCTTTTGAGACAGCAGAGCGTAAAATAAAGCAAGTCTCAAGATAAAAATGAACGAGTGCGCAAGACGCTTTACCGCAGACGCATTCGACAGAATGGCGGTGATAGCAGCGCAGCGCGGGGATACAGGAACCGGAATGTAGGATGTTCGTGATGTTGATACGATTTCCCACAGTTGACTAGTGCCTCCAAGATCGGCATTTCCAATCACAAATCTCTGAGGCATAAAGTAGCGATCGAAATGAAGCCTCATTGATCACCAATTAGCTTTCGTTTTGATCTCTGAGGCCATACTTTGTATGGTACAGGTGCCGGAGGAGATAATGGCTGGCGATTCGGCGTGCGCGACAGTCTCGGACAGGGTCCGGATTATCGAATGTAGATCTCGCAGCTGTCCGAAATATCGGTCGTCTTTACACATTACTTCTATGGGATCATTGGCGGTGCTGCGCGACTGTCCGATTTACCGAGCATGTCCGAAATATCGGTGTCCGATTTATCGGTCGGCGACTGTACACAAATGTAATGTACCAGTGTAAGCTGGCACCATTTGAAAAACGGCGAGCGTGGCAGTAAAACTCTATTATCTCTGTATTTTTGCTAACTTTGATCACGAATATAGGTCAATAGCTAATTATGAGTAACATTTGCAGAAAAAAAAAGGTAGACCTATATTCAAATAAATACGGTAGTTAGAACCGTTCTGTAACATATTTTTCATGGTACCGTGAAAAGAAGAGACAGTAGCTGTGAAACATGACGCAAAGATGTGGTTAAACTCGGGCTTGCTTGGGATTTTATGGTAGATATGTGCAGATTGTTTTCTGGGACTGGTCTCCATAAATGTTGTACTCGGAATATATATATATGTGAGGAACGTCGAAGAGGAGTTCTAATGCATGTCATGCTGTAGAAACGCTGTGTAGCCACTTCAGCAAAATGCTGTGTAATCGCATTTCTTTTCGACTTCCCAGTTTTTAAGGTCTCCTCATGGACGAACCCACGTAAGAAAATTCCACCAGCAAGTGGAAGAATTTGTTGTTTACAAACAAAGTGGTACAACGTTATATAGCGTGGGAGTAGTACAAGATAGTGTTAGTTCCATTGGCTGTCAGTGTTTTGACTTGCTGCCTCATGGAATGAAGCTCCAGCAGTATTCTCTTGCGTTCATTCACAAGTGGGATGCGGAACTGGAAGCCCCTCTCATGAATTTCGGTCTATGAATTGGTGCAGTTAAACCCTGTTAATACATACCCATTTTAAACATACTAACGTTTAAAACACAGTTACGATGAATACCGATGTTAGGCTAGAAATATGGTGCAAATTCTTTTTCGGTTATGTCCATGTTGAGCAAAGAAGAAATATACTTTTGTCGTGGCTCATGGGAAGCAGCACGTCGAACGACTTGTCGAGCATAGTAGTGCCTTAGGCAAAGTGATCATATGCGGCAGTACACTACAAAATGAAGTTAAATGAAGACAAATTTACTATTCAGGAGGTTCAATTCATCCAAAGCTCAATGTATTTTGCTCTTTCTTAGCCCCTAGTCACTACAAATGGCAAAAACAAGTGGTGTACACAATTGTGTTCATGGTGTCTCAAAGGGATATTGGCGTAAGTTTCATAAATGTTTGTCGATTTTTTGCTTATTACCAGCTCCAATAATCAAAACAGTTTTGCTGTTAAACTTTCATTCTGTTACAGTCGCCGACCATTTATCCGGACTCGGTGGGAACCGCCGAAAAGTCCGAATAATCGGGAGTCCGAAAAACAGGATTCACCAGAAAAAAGCACTTTTATTGGCCCAGCGGCCGGAAAAAACTTGTCATTGCGCGTCTGTACACATGTACGCTTAAGTGCGACCAAGTCGGCAAGTCGGCCTGTATTTCAGCCAATGTTTGGCCACCCCTGTGGGTTGGCAATGTCACTGCAACAGCCTACGCTAAATCCGCATTTGATGGCTGTGGTGTGGAGTGGGAGGTGCGTCATCACGGTAGTCACTGTCCACATGCGCTGAATCGAGTAGCTGATGGATGCCAACTTGGCGAAACTCCCAAGCAACTTCCACCTGGTGAATAATCGCTGCTTTTTTTGCCATCGTCGGGGCCTTGTAGTTGCCACATTTCTTTAGTTCCGACGGCGCACATGGAATGGGCAGCGTCGAAGCAATTTCAGCAGATCAGGCCTCGCACGCCAAGCAACAAACAAGGGAGCGAGACAAAGCTCGGGAAGCAGATCAGGTCTAGCCACAGAAACATCTGACAACACAAACCCTCACACGCCAAAAGGAAACAACGTTGGGCTAGTTGATGTTGCAGCGCTCCTGTTGTACTCTCTTTGTCTGAATTAGGATCCGCGTCGTACTTGTACGCGCTGTCATTCACCTCAAACGCCGCACCGAGCTGATTCCAACTTTGGCTTGCCTTGGCCTGCTGTTTTGCCGTGGTAGCCGTTCAATGGATACTTGACTGGCTAAAGCCAAAAAGCAACCGTTACATGTAGCCAACAAACATAGCCTTCGAGATCGGTAATTTCCACGTGGATTTTTGACACTGGCACGATCTCCAGTTACAGTCAGTGCAACATTTCAGTGCTGGCAACCTAGCAAAGATATCGTAAACATTGCTGACAGCTTGTCATGGTGTTCAACGTCGCAGTCGATCAGCTAGCCGGAGTCTGAAAAATCGAACGGCGGACTGTGGGCGTCCGAATTTTCAATCGTGAGCTTACATTGCTTTAATGGTACGAGTGGCGATGCCGCGAAGGTGTCCAAATAAACGAGCATATCCGAATTTTCAGCATCCAAATAAACGGTTGGCGACTGTAAGCCTACCTGCACGTCAAAATATGCAAGTGGGATATACAGCCTAGACCGCTTATAACGTAAGTCTCCGGAGTCGTGAATATCCGCCCTATAAGCGATACCGCACTATAACCAAAACAACCTTCTTCAAAGGCTGCACTTGCGCAAAACGTGTTGAGCATGTAGCCTCGCGTGTCCGATAATCGAGACATGCGATTCGGGGCGCTTACAACCACTTAGATTTCCGAATGTTCAAAAATTAACCGCCAAAGACCTGCATTGCCAACGAAATGAACGCAGGGGAAAAAGCAAACAAAACAAAGCACCATCGCGGAAATTCGCCGACTACGTTTCAGGCCACCTCGAGGTATGCGCATTACACAGAAACTTACGTCAAATCGCGACCGAAATTTCGCGCGCCGAACTGTACCGATCGTTCGATTTCACGGGCGTGCACCCGATGTCCAAGACATTGCAATCGAATCGGGAACCACCATTCGAGAATTGCATGTGCCAATCGTGCCCTCATTTTCACTAACGACACGATTCCCTTCCCTTCAAGTGCAGCCATCACAAAGAGTTTTGTTGATTCCTCATTAAACCGCAACTTTGATCGCCCGCGACCACTGCCGAAAAGCAACCAATGCTGATTAGGCCTAGCCTGCGGTTCAGCATGTTGTCGTGGGAAGTTTGTTGACAACATGAAGAGCGGACGTCGAAAAGATCGCGCAAGCACTAACCCAAGAACAGCGCGCGTGATACGAAGTTCGTGTTCGCGGCCGGGAGATCAACGGCAGTAAAAGCCCGCCAAGCTCGTTTAAGTCTGTGCACTGGAAGAAAAGGCGAAAGCTCGCCTCATGAAGCCGTAAAGCTTTTCAATTTGTGGAAGAGGTAACAAACGCGATATCTGTAGCAAGCGTGATGACGATGCTTTTCCCGACAGGAAACTTAAGGTGCACTTGATGAGGACACAATCGCACGTTCCACGCGGCGCGCGCGGCCGGCGTGCGGCCGGAGCCTTGCCAGCGTCGGTGCAAAGTCTTCTCCGTCGCCTAGACAAACCACCACCCTTCCCCACTCGGCGACCCCGCGCAGCGCTGGCGCAGTCTTTTTTCTTGTTCCTCCCTCCGCCCCTCATTCGTTCACTGCGCGTGCCCTCGCCCTTCGTAACGACCACGTCGCTCTCTCCCCAGCGGTGTACCTCCTTTGAGAACCGCAATCGCTACCGTGTTTGTCAGAAATATTTTCACGCAACCGCATTATAAACGGTATTTCATCTTGGGGGACTGCACACTAAGCGGTATGCGTATACATAGGGTTCTATGGGAGGGTAAACGGGAGTCGAAAAAGACCGCATTGTAACTGGTCCTGCACTATAAGCGGTTACGTTATAAGTGGTCTGCGCTGTATATAGTTAACACGTCACTTTTCAATGCCAGTGAATTTATGCTTGTGGTGCTGACATTCTCATTAAACTTGTTATTGGATGTGTTCTTGTTTTACTGAATTTCATTCACTTCTAGCGTGTGTCCACCATCAAGATGAAGGCCTCGAACAACATCACCAACTTGAGGACATGCGTGGACTCGTGCCAGGCACTACAGGCTCTGGTGACTTACCTTGCGAGCGACGGAGACCTTGCTAGTGACCCGAGCCCACCACCCGAGGTTGGCAGACCAATTTTCCTTCAACACTGCAAATTGCTTTGCTGCTGCTTGTGCGGGAATGAGGTTTTGGGAATGCAAATTGGGATCTTGCTGTACTGACATGTGCTGTTTTGGGCCGGTATAATGGAATCCTATTCCATTTTGTTTGTATTCCAAATTTGTAGAGGTGTGCGAATATTCGAAATTTTCGAATATCAGTCGAATATTACATTTGCAATATTCGTATTCGATTCGAAAACCATGTATTCGAGAGGCTTCGAATACTCAAATCGACTCGAATATTCCATCTTTTCGAATATTCGGTTGTATATATTACTGAAAACTTCCAATTTTGCGCCTTTACGGTAAGCGCATGAACAGTCGACCAGTGATTACTACGACTTCAGCGCAAGTGCGGTGATGCTCACACGGATAAGCATCGGAAATACACGGGGCCTGACGATGGCTACCGATGAACGCGCCGCGGCACTTCTCCGCGACGAACCCAAGAAACCTATCAACAATCTTGAACTGCCTGCTCAGCAGTGCCTGTGGCTTAGCGCTGTTGCTGCTGGTGTAAGTGTACTGCAGGCTTTTAAGAACAGGTGACAACCCAAACATGCTGTTTGCTGCCGCGCCCTTGTGCGGGACCGCTTCAATGAAGTGCGTGTCGCTTGCAGAAGTGAAAGCAGCTCGCTGTCGCCGCATTGGCCTGAGAACGTGCTCGGCACACTTTTGCTCGGTCCGGTGCTTTCCAAGCGCGGAGAAATCACACTGCGCTCGGACAAACGCACGCGTACGTTACAGCGAACGTCCCGGCAATTAACTCGGTGAGCATAGCAGCCGACGCGCTGCACACAACTACAAGAGACACTCTGTAACGGATCGCCGTACAAACGTACGCGCAAGAATCAACGAAAGCCGCATGAGTCGTCCGTCCGCTGTGCTGCGATGTCAGCCACTATACTTGCCATAGTTCCGAAATGATTTGATGGTAACGCCAGTAGTGGCCACTTTTGGTAACATTTACTGCAGCGTCAATAGCGTCATCACATATATTTCTTTCTAGCTAGCTGTGGCGCACATCAGGCGATGAATATATCGTGTAGTAACTCTGTGTTCCCGACAGCGCGCCTTTAGAATCCATCGAACGTGCATCACACCCGGGCGTATCGTTCATGCGATCTCGCCTATCTCGCTCTTTCGCCAGCGCCAGTTTACTGCTGGCAGCAACGAGTGCACGAAGGCGTCCTCGAAGTGGCGAAATAACGCGCTCGTTGCCAAAACCGCATTTTGAACAGGAGTTGTGGCTCGTAAACTCCAACAAAAAAAGGCGCATTTGGGGTGTCTTTTTGCCGCCCAACAATAATGTCACCTATCTCGAGGGCTTTCCTTGCGTTATCACCGCGCGCCCGGTGCTTCCCGATCACGAACGACATGGGGCTATCGGCATGACATAGCGTTTGTGATAGGAAAGTAGCCAGCGTACAGTTTTCGAGAAAGGAAAGGCAAGCAACCCCTGATGATGATCGTTGTGTGGCTGATATACGCCGCAGGTACTCCCGTTTGCCTTAAGAATGTCGACCGGTGATAACAGGGGCGAAAGTGTATATAAAATTAACAAAAACATTAAGTTCGGGGGGTTGTGGTGCCAAGACTCCCAAAACCCCGATATGACGATGATAGTGGGGGAATGCTGATCAGTTGTGACCACCTGGGGTTCTTTAAGGGGCACTGTTACATTTGACCCCTTCATAACGCAGCTGGGAAGGAATTAAACCAGCGCCCTCGTACTCACTAGTATGACGCCACAGCCACTAAGCCACCAAGGTGGGTGCAAAAGCTTTTTTTTTGGGGGGGGGGGGGTCTTTTTCTAATACAGTGCTACCACGTAAAGAAAAGGAAAGAGAAAGTTTGTTCAACATGTGAATTGAGCCTAAGCCATTAAGTCCCAACTCCACTAAATATAGCAGTCATGCACTTCCTGGCAAGTACAGATATTCTTTTGTGCAATAACAGATATTGTGCTGATAGCATACAAGTGCACTGTTTTCAACATAAATATGTAGTAAAATAAAAGATTACTAGTGGGAAAAAAATTACCTCTCTTGATTATTCGGTATTCGATTCGTATTCGAAAATTTTGATATTCGCACACCCCTACAAATTTGCCATTAGCCCTCCCCAATTTGTTCAACTGATGAAAAATCTTTGAGCAGGCACCCGTTTTGCCTGTCACACCAGTGGCAACTGGAAATCGCAAAAGACCATAACGACAAATGGCGAGCGCATAGAGATTATGCTAAATTATGTTGGAACGAAATTGAAAATGTGTGAAATAGAGGGCAACTGCCCCCATTCTGAAGTGTAATAAAATATGTCAGGAAGTTCTGCTCAGCAGCCATTATATGGTCAGGCGAAATGGCATTACAGTGGGCTCTCGATAATTCAAACACCAAGGGGACCCCAGGATTATGTTTGAATTATCAGAAGTTCTCATAAATATTGAGTCGGGGAAACACACCAACTTTTATCAAATGTTTATTGTTTCTAAGGGCCGCAGTAACTTCATAGATAGCGATCATACTGGTTCTCGTTATACAGTGCACAGCCGTGTGTAATTGAGGAAGGAAATGTGTTGGTGTCCCGTGGCAGCGTGTAGCCCTTTCCCAATTGTACTAAGATTGGGAAGGGGTTCCTAGCTGTCACAGGGACGCAGCACATTTTGTCCCTTACTTACACATGCATGCATGCACCATATAATTACAAGTAATACAGTCGACGTACGATTTCTTGTGACCCCTAGGGATCGTAAGATCATACAAAAAAAACAAATTCACACTGTTTTTACTTTGTTCAAGTGGTCCAATTGCTACAGTCACGTTCGAAATAGGTTTCAAAGCCTGCCAGTACACTTCTCAGGCATTTTGGTGCTAGCACAGGTTCTTGTGAATACCTACATTCGGTGCCTGCAGGGAGCCCAGCGGATCCTTTTTAGTTGTTCCTTCCTTCCCAACTTTAATAATCAACAACGGCTGCAAATGGATAGACTCGTGAAAACGCTGGTTTGAGCCTGCAAGATTCTTGATGTGGCAGCAATGGTGGCTTCAGTTAACCCGTCGGACCTGCAGTTTGAGCAAAAAGTCCAAAAAATCAGTCGCCAAATAGTTTCAGCACCCGAAACTTCAGACATTCTTATGCATTGACTCTATAGGGCTTGTGGCGGTGCCACAGAAGCGTCCGAGTTTTCAAGCATGTCCGAAAAATAGGCAGTCGACAGTAGTATGATCACTGGCGTGACATTACGCACATACACAAGATGACCTCTTCTCTCGCCTTTCAGCCCAGCTCCTGTGGTGGCAGAGGTGGCGGCTCTGGAACCGTGCTTGTCGAGCATCTCAGCAACGTCACCGGCACGATGGCGGACCACTTGCAAAGCCTCGTGGCTTCAGCCATGCACGAGTCCTGCAGCTCCTCATCTTCAGGCTCCGAAGGTCCGAATGGAGTGGAGTTTGTTTCCTCTGCACTTTCTGCACGTTTGAAAAATTGAAGAGCCACCAAGGTCATATCATTGCCAGCTGTGTGAGCTTACCGCCTGGCTTCTGTACCCGTCACGATGGTGTAATGCCTGTGGTGTTTTGTTGTTAAGCACAAGGCTGTGAGTTTGATTCCGGGCTACGGTGCTCGCATTGCAACGGCGGCACAATGCAAGAACACCCGTTTAATTTAGACTTGGGTGCATGTTGACGAACTTCAGGTGGCCAAAACTAATTCGAAGCACATCACTATGGCAACCCTTGCAATTGTACTGTGGTTTCGGCACATAAAACCCCAGAATTTATTTGTCCATTTTTGTTTTGCCTTCTACGGGGGACTTTGATTTCCTGGCTTGCTTCTATGGCATTCTTAGACTTGGCTGGAAGACAGGCAGAGAAATAGTGCTGCCATTGAGGGCAGCTACGTGTATCTGCTACGCCAGCCCTTTCATTTTTTAGCTGACTTTAACATACATGCACACATTGTACTCAGCCTGCTTCCTTCTTTATTGTTTTTTCTTTCTCAGTGTAGAACAGTCACATTGTCTGAGAGATGTATTACACAAGTTTGGCCTGGCTTTTGAATACTGTTGTAAGGATGACCATCAGTACATCCTTCTATGTCACAGCTGATCATGCTTGCCATATCATGAGGCATGCAACCTGGTCTTGCAGTAACCACAGCCTTTGGTTAAAAAAAAAACGTGCTTCTACTATTTGTTTATTGCTGCTGTTAATTAGGCATGTGTGAATAGTAAATTTTTGGTTCGAAGCAAATTTCAAGTGAATGGTGACTTGGTCAAATAATTTCGAATCAAATTTGAATAGTCACATATTGTAAAGAAAAATTGGTATATATATGTCATGACCCTACTAAACCGCACAATATTTTTTTTTAATTGAAACATGGCATGTACAAATGCCATTCTTTTTGGTTCAAAGGGAAGTGGAAGCAACTTTGAATAGTAGCAGGATTTGACTTTCAGTAGAATGCAAGTGATGACGTGTAAAATACGTTAAGTTTTGAAATTTACTATACTTGGAGCATATAAGCCTCTATAACAAGCTTTTAAACTTAAAAAATGACAAATCAATGTGAGGTAATATGTTCATTTAACCTTCAAGTGGGGCTTCGTGGCAGCGTGCATTTGCCCTGGATAAATGTATTCACGATATGCCCTCCCCCCCCTCCCACTGCAGTGAAACCACCTTTACAAGTGGTTACATGTGGTTTATATATGTCTATTCATTCTTTTCAAATGCTTCGAAATTTCGAATAATTTGAATTCGTGTCGAAGCGAATTCGAATGCTGTAATATTCGTTCGAATATTCACAGTGCTCAATTATTTGTACATGTTTACTGTTAATGATTGAGACGTTGAATACGTGTTCACGAAAGGCTTCCTCACAGTTAACCACTTAGGTTATGTGGAAGGCAGTGTATACCAAGTGGGCGTATGAACATATCGAGATTCTATGTGAGCCTGTAATTGGCCCTTCTGTTGGAACAGTAGGCATGTTGGGAATTGGGGTGCAGTTAACAAAAAACCTCAGTATTATCCTGCGTGAAGCTTTTTAGGCATCGTTCACTTTATGTGTTGTTACTTCGACATTTGTGACAGCAGCAGTAACCAAGCTAAAATTATCGATAGTTGGGTGCAACTTTAGAAAGCATCGACATTTCCACCTCAAAGGTGGACGAACCGTAGCCTGCACCAATGAGCGTGTTCTCTAGACTGACGTCATAAGCCGGACAGTTGGCGAACTCCCTATCGGAGATCATCGCCGGGTACATGAGCGGGACTATTTCTTTGGTTGCCAAGGCAGTTGGCTGCCACACTTTGATAGTCTGGGCAGGACTGCCTTCATAATAGTTTGCTAATATACAAATTTTTACTTATAAAACTGATAGCTGGTGGTTTAGGTTTGAGTGTATGCGTCACTGTTGATATTTGCATTCTTCTTGAACAGCTCGAGACATCATTTTACATTCCTCTGCAGAGGACGATGAAGACAGCGATGACTTGTTCCAAGATGCCAGGGGTGGCTACAAGTACAGCCACTATGTTGAAAACCTGCGGAACAGACGGCACGTTGTTGACCTTAAGCAGGAGGCACACGAAAATGAAGTTGACACCACCACCCTGTCGCAGAGCCGCACAGAGTCCCACGTATCGTCGGCCGCTGACTCGTCGTATTCCGACGAGGAGTTTTGCATTCTGGAAGACTACCCTGGCGTGGGCATCATGGTGAGTGTACTCTAGATTCTCGCACATATCCCGCACAAAAAATGCAGAAAATTCAGAGCTGATGTCATGGGGTGAGCGATACACGAATTTTGGTGTGCAAGGTGGCTTCATGTTGATGCTGCATGGCTATGCAGAGCAGGTAGCTCTTGATGGCAATACAAAAAGATGTTTTTTTTTCGATCTTTAATTATTTTTACGGAGTGTAATTTGGAGTGCGTATTACATGCATGGCCGCATTATTACTAGGTCTACAGTTGCATGACCTGAGAAGCTAACGGACTTCTCGTGTCTTGTTTTTCCACAGCCTCGCAGTGGTGAGCCCCAGATTCGCATGCTAGTCACGGAGCCAATCGAGGTGCGAGAGAACCACTTCTCCTCGGCAGCCCGCAACACGGACCAGCTCCGAGCTCCGCGCAACTTTCCCGAAGCCGTACAGAAGTACACGCTACGGGAGATGACGCTAGGTCTGGTATATGTACGGCGGCTGCGACTTCGAGAGCAGCATCACTCCGAGTGAGTAGCGTGTCCACCCCCTCTTCTTACTGTATTGCCATCTAGAGGAAAACCTGGCGCCACTATCTATGCTGGTTTTTGAATGGATGCTACGCCTTTGTAGAAATGACGTTACAGTAGACTGAAGGAAAGAAGATTACTTCTAAGGGCTTGTTCCTTAGTTAGACACAATATTAATGAGAACTAATAGACAACAATGCCAAAGAAAATATAAGAGATGTTATTCGTTGTAATTAGGATAAAGTGTGAAGAAAGTAAAGTGGACGAAAAGACAACTTGCCGCCGGCAGGGACCGCACCTGCGACCTTCGAATACCTTCGAAGTTGTCTTTTCGTCCACTTTACTTTCTTCACACTTTATCCTAATTGCAACGAATAACATCCCCTATACTGTCTTTGGCATTATTGTCTGTTAGTTCTCATTAATGTTACAGTAGACTCACTAAACGGATGTCTGTTGAATGGAATTGCTGCTATGGAACTGCCTGCAATATGATTGATTGCCGAGGCCCACATGGAAAAAAATACATGACAACACATGGTGGCTGTGACGTATTTTCAACTCTTGGAGTAATTTCCTGCGTTTGCAGTGTACAAAAGAATTGCCTTCGAGATGGGCATTGGTTAGTGAGAGATTTATTTTCAGGGTGTGCGAGTGCGTTTTGTCACCACTCATGGTTGGCACACCTGATGTGTGGTTCGACTGCCTCATTTGAAAAATTCTAATGCACATTTCCTACAGCACCGAAAGCACTCAAATTTTGCCAGCTTGTGTTGGATGTTGTGAATTAGGATTCTACGCATTTGATTATGATATAGTATTCAACGCTTTTTGATTATGGCCGAGTACCATCTTTTGGAACGATTTCTGCAACTAACTGATGTTTTGTACAATTTTGTATCGCCGGTAGAATACAGACTGTTGCGTGAGTGTGGTTTCAAGTGGATGACTGAAGTCATCGTTTTGCATTTTCTCTCCCCTCTGCACTCAGATACACCGAGGCCCACTGAAAAAACCACCGGTCAATGGGATGATGGAACAGAAGAATGGTACGTCATACGCTACTCTTCGCTGTCCGATTGCTTGGTGGTGAATTGTATGGCTTACAGTCGGGTGTTTTTGTGGGTGATTTTCATCTGCCATAAATAATCTAAAACACGTTTGTCTTGTGCTATACTTGTTATCAACATGTATACAGCAGAACTCCTCTAGTATGCTTTTAACAGAATCGCGAAAAGAAGAAGACAGTAGCCAGGAAACGTATAACGCTAACATGCAGTTAAGTTTGGGGAAACATTCTACTAAACAATAAAACAGATGCATTGCTCACAGCTCTGCATCTGAAGTATTTATTGATCACTTTATGGCTTAAAGGGGCCCTGCAACACTTTTCTAAGTAATCGTCAAATAACCTCAGTGTCGGAGTTTGTTGCCTCATGGATTGATTGCCACAGAGATGTTTTGAATCTGTCAAGTAGGAGCGGGATAACAAGAATTTGTCACATGCTTTAAGCGCTTTCTATCTCCTTTCATATCGAGCGCACCGAAAGCTACGCATGGGGCCTGACAAAGGTGTGAAAAGCTATGGCAGTGCTCATCGTTACCGTGAGCATTGGCTCACTTTCGGCATGATCACGAGCACGTTAATGTTAAATTCCTTGCCACGTGCCTGCGCTATAATGTTTAGCTCAAATGTTCACAGGAGCCTCGACTACTGATTGGCAGCGTTTTCTGATCACGTTCAAAAAGTGCAGTGACAGTTCACAAATATATCAGGCAGGAATGTTGTCAACAGCAAAAGGGGATTCTAATAGATAGGAGTGTGTTGATTTGTTGTTGCTTGGATTGGATGCCAGGAACGATAAACGTGGAAAAATGTATGTGCGGAACGTATAAGGGGGTCCAACTGTGTTTCCTAATAGAGGTTTTTAGCGTGTATGGTATTCCGGTAAACGAAAAGGGGTTTACGGAATGCAGGGTCACCGGACAATGGTATTGACATCTTACGAAACTTTGTGCTACCACAATCGCGAACACGTTTGTTCGTTTTTGCCAAGTGTCCTTGAGGAAAATAATAGTTTAAGAGGGCAACTGATTCGGAATTACGCTGCCGCCGAGAATTTACACCAGCCGAGTAGTAGAATGCATTAAGATTCTGCAATAACAATTCTGTGCTTGCCTGGTTCATCTCAGTCCCTGCCAGGTGGCACCAGCTGTCCGGCGTCTCACATTTACGACTACAGTAATCCAGCATAACACTAACACTAAGAAGTTTGCAGGCAAGCTAAAAACGTCATATTGTCAAGGAGTTTTTAAAATTGACTTGATTATATCTGTGTGTGTTAAGGGGGGACACGAGTCTTAGAAGGCCGAAAATCGCGAAAAAATCGACTTTTTGAAGCTGACATTTTCGGAATCTGTATCTATTTGTGCACAAATCTGCTAAGTTTCTAGCTTCTATTTTCATTATTTGCACCGTAAAATAAATTTGTAACACCAATATGAGGTGTGTCTGAGCGCAAATTGACGCTAAAATCGCGCTCTTTCCACGCCGAACCGTTGCCGGTACACATGGGCTATCGTGGCCATCTTTATCTCGTTTGGAAAAGCCGTTCTTCATCTTCAATTTCCCGCCACTGCTGGCTCGCCTTGCTCATTGGTTTTCTAGCAAAAACGCGTCATCGAGAAATACAAGCGCGCGATTCTACTGGCTGCTTGGGGCACGTGACAAAATCTAGGCATCCGATTGGCCAAGCGGCGTTTCCGGCGTCTGCTTCACCGCCAAGACGCGCGTGAGCGTGCGCCATTTTGTCTTGGTATTGTCAACTGCCTACAGCTATGGGTTGTGTCATCAAGAAGTTCCGCACCAAACACAAATTTAGAAAGCGAGTGAGGTGATAGCTAGCCGAGAACTTCAGGAAGCGCCCCGCAACGACCCAGGACAACGAGGATGACGAACTCGCAGCGGCCAGCGGAGCGGCTGTCGACGCCAGTGCGGTAGGCCTAAAGGACGCTAGTTCTACGAGCCCGTCAGTTGCCAACAACGTCGCGGAAAGCGGCCGTGTGCGTCACGACACACAAATTCTGCCGCCCCAACAGATAGAGGACAAGAAGAAGGCAGAAGAGAAGCTGCAAGAGATTTCATCTGTTGCGGCGATGGAACAGAAGCGCAGCCTTATCGCTAAACGCGCGGACGCCGCGGGTCCCCCCATCTGATGAAACGACCTTCACCATCCTGGACTTAGAGGCGGTAAATGCTTTGATAATATTGCATTTAAAGTGCAAGATTTGCAACGGAGACGCCGAGATCAGGAGAGGCGAGCGGGAATACGGCCTTGCCGTCAAGCTTGAGCTAGTGTGTGTGAACTGCGGTGATGGGTCGTCAAAGTGGAGTTCGCCGCGTGTCGACGGACAGCAGAAAATAAATCCATTCACAGTGAACGTGCTCGCCACCCGCGCAATGCAGGCTACTGGCAACAGGCAGACTGCTTTTAACGACATATTTGCAACGATGAACATATCGCGTCGTGGCCTCCACACGAAAACGTGGCAGGCGTACGTGAAGAAGAAGCTAACACCTGCCGCTACTCTTGCTGCCTCGAAACGCATGAGTGAGTGCGCGAGTTCGGTTCGCGACATCTACGCGGAACTCAACGTGGACAACCCGGGAAACATCGCCGTGTCATACGACGGATCGTGGGTGACGCGCGGACACTCGTCGCATATTGGCGTCGGTACCGTCATTGATCTGATAAGCGGCCTCGTTGCAGCAGAACTTGAAACTTGCAGCAGAACTTGAAAAAAGGGCATGCTCATGCTAACAATCAGTCTGATTATATGCCTGGTGCATATTAATCACTAAAAGTATGTGTGCCTTTGATATTTTTCATTCTGTAATGCTAAATAAAGTTATAACCTTTTTTGCTCATTTTCTCAGAACATGGATTTTGGCCACTTCCCTTGTTTGCTTCTTCTGTAAAAGTCGACCTAGGACAGCTAGAGCTACAATTCTTTCTGCACAACCTAGCTAAATGTGCATAAAAAGCAATGCTGCAAGCAGATTTTCAGTCTGCAATTCTAATATTTTTTTATATTAATTTAAAATTTTCTTCTTTTTGGCTAGGTGTAGTCCATGAACTCATTAGTGCTGTAAATTGAGAAGTAGTTGTTCAGTTTCCAATCAGCTTGCAGCGTTGCTCTCCTTAGGCTTTCTAGTATCCATATATGGGTTTATAATGATGTTATGTTGCATAGATAATTTTTTATTGTTTCGGCAAACAATAGAATGAGATTACTAATTATCTCTGGAAATAATTGACCTGTGTAAAATATAACTGGATAGTTAAATAAAGCTAAAAAACTGAACAAAGCAGTGTAGTTTCATCTAATTTGGCCAAGAAATAACCTATGTTATCTCTAAAAACCATGTCCCCCCTTAATTCAAGGTTTCAGTGTATCCCAGTTTCCTTTGCACATGAGTTAAACCTTCGTACATGCTAAAGCGCAAGCAAACTATGAATGGCTTCATAGACCACCACAAACTGTGACTAAAGTGAGTATGTTCTTGGTGCATGGCAATCCAGCAATTGCAGTACGCATGCACAGTATCAATTTCAAAATGCACAACTTGTCAGTGCTTCATATATTGCATGGTTGCATTGTGGTTATTGTCATCACTGTCATCATTGTAATCATTGGCACCATTTCGGTCACGTTAGATGCTATTTCCAAGAGACATGTTATATACTTAAAATGACATCTTCAATTTAGAGACGTTCACATGTTTTAAAGGCATGCTAGAGGGCAATGTTCAATCTGTTTACAGTGATGAATGAATTCTTCCAACTTCTATCATCTGTTTGGCAGTAAAGGGCAAACTGTTTGACCCGCCACTGTGGTCTAGTGGTTATGGTGCTCGACTGCTGACCCACAGGTTGCGGGATCAAATCCCGGCCCCCGCAGCTGCATATTCGATGGAGGCAAAAATGCTTGAGGCCCATGTACTTCTATGTAGGTGCACCTTAAAGAACCCCAGGCGGTCGAAATTTCCTGAGCTGTCCACTACGGCGTCTCTCAAACTTTGGGACGTTAAACACCAACAAATACTATTATTAGGGCAAACGGTTCAATCGCTACAAGGACTAAACGGAGTCCAAGCTTTTGTGTTTTTGGCTTCTTCGAAATTTAATGCACTGCTCCTGTACCGGCAGACAGTCTCATATTTCAGCCGGCGTTGCAATGAGCTGGTGGGGAGACTTTTGGGCTGTCTTACCTTTCATTTCTTTTCCCATCTTGTCCAGTTTAGTCATTCTTCTGTTGGTAAAGAGTGGCCATTTTGTCGTTGTAGAAACAAAATTTCCTTAATATTCTCTGTACCAGTTATTAAACATAATGATCCGTTAATGATAGTGTCCGGTGTGAGATTGAGATATTGGTATGTTTCGCAGTGCTGCTGGGTCAGCGCAGCATCGTATCTTTCCATGTCCATTGCACTCTTCATGGTAGCTTAGCGACTACAGTGTTGTGCTGCTAAGCCTGAGAGCATGGGTTTTATTTCTGGTGATGACAGCCGCATTTCGATGGGGGAGAAATGCAAAAGGAGCCAGTGTACTTAGATTTAGATGCACGTTATAGAACCCCGGGGGTAAAAATTGATCCCTGAGCCCTACACTACGGTGTGCCTCACATTCATGTCCTGGTTTTGGCGTGTAAAATCCCGGTATCATACGTACGCACATTCCAGATTCTTTGAATCGCCTGACATTCCTTGTCTGTATGCTTTCCTGGCAATTCCAGCAATGCTCACTTGCTGTATTCCCTCCTGTGTTGTCTGTTCTCTGCTTCACAAGTAGCAGAGAAGTACATTTTTTTTTTCTATCTTGATTATTTCATTGCCACTGAGACTGTAGGCGGAAAGCATTGTTTGCTTCAAGAAGTTTAAATTAATCAGCACCCTTCTCTGGTTCATTGGAACATTAAAGTACTTAATTGATCGATTGATGAATCGACCTTGTTAATTCTACTTGAAATACAGTAGAACCCCGCTGTTACGTTCTTTTCTGATGCGTTTTTCCGGCTGTTACGTTGTTTTCCGCCGGTCCCGGCACAGCTCCCATAGGGTACAATGTATTGGGAACCCCGCTGTTACATTGTAACTGTGGGACCATTCCTGTATGATATGTCGCGAAGTGCGCTCCGAGCCGACCGAGTGAGTACCTAAGAGAGCGGCCGTGGTGACTTTTCACGCAGCTTGGCCTGGTTTGACCGTAACATTAGCCGCATGAGAGGCGCAAGCGACAGATACTTTCGGTTGACGCAAACAAAAGCATAGCCTTCGAGATCCATATTGCAAAGATGGCGTCTATGACGTAAGTGCTCGCGAAAGCAAGGCCTTCGAGATCGGCATTTACTTATAACAAAAGCATAGCCTTTGAGATCTGTAATGCAAACATGGCGTCTATGACGTTATTACTTGCGAAAGCAAGGGCTCCGAGATAGGCATTTACTTCTGCCATCGCATTGGCGTTTATTTGTCGGAGTTGTTCGAGCTGGTTGGAGTTCACGTGGTCGTGCACGCGGTTCACTGTTGGACTCGCCGCGCTGGTCGTGCTTGTGTGTGCTTAGTTCTTTCACTGCCTACAGCTGTTGGTGCCAAAAATAATCACATACGTTGATTAAATTTCTATCGATGACGCCGTCCCCAGCTCTGCGTTTATATCCGTCGACTAGACCGTGGCTGAGTGTGCCAATGTGTGCACCAGTGACGAAAATTTAGGAGTTGGTGGAGCCGCTGTCGGGGGTATTTCTACTTTCGCGAGGCATTCGACCGTTTACTACAAGCCACGGTGGTCCGACACTATGCCAATAGCCCTACAGTATCACTCGGCGACACCGACGCAACCGGCGACAATCTCACAAAGGTATTGCCAGAAGCGATCGCTTGTCAGGTGTAGGCCGTGGTGGCACTAGATTTATGAAAAGGCTGTGAGACCGCAGGTGCTCGAAAAACTTTTCATGCTGCTCGGACATGAGTAAAAGCACCAGGCAACGTTACACAGTTTTTTCACGCGTAAGCATTGAAATAAAATTCTGTGCGACTAAATATTTTGTCGTGTTTCCTGTTTTTCGGCTCTTGCATTACCCGTCTCTTACGTTCATTTCCTACGGTCCCTTCAAAAACGTATCAGCGGGGTTTTACTGTAATCCCTTCTCTTTGAACGGTGCTGCTTCATTTCTGTGCAGGATTTTAGCCAAGACATATGCTTGAAAACTGTCGATGGATGGGTTTTTACAACTCATTTGCTCTGGCGGATATTGAATCACTTGCCGAATTCATCACTGAATCATGAGCAATAACCAGTTCTGACTAAGGTTTGGTGGTTAATGTCTCTGCCAATAACACTTGATGGCATGCTTCCGCTATATACTTCAAGCCAGACCGTGTGTGAGGTGTACGTATTTACTTAGCAGGTAGGCAAAGGCTAGAGCTAGTTTTGCGGTTTTGGCCTACAGACAGAATATTTCGGCATAGTTGGTGTGAACAAAGTGACTGCAAGAAAAAAACACCACCAGGCCAACGTGGAATACACAGCATAATCACAGCATAAGCTGGAGGAGTGTCCTTCATAAAGACAATTGTAAACTACTCTTAGGGCAACTACTGCAAGTACATTTGCAAGGTACCTACTATGCCACAATTCATCATTTTAGGAGATGGCCTGTCACATGTGCTCCGAGGCAACTGGTTGCCTCTTCGATCGGTCAATTGGTCGGTGCAGAACAGTGATCCTTTCATTCGCTAGTTGCTCAATGCTCGCATCCCCCCTTCAAGCTTTTCTTCCGGATCATCATCACCATAATCATCACCAGCCCCTTACCATCTGTGCAGCGTGTCGCTCTGTCGCTTTCAGCTATGCAAACGTTGTTCTGGAGCCCGTTGCCGGCAACGTGAGCTACAGCAGGGACGGCCTGTCGGCCATCGAGATGCTGCCGTTCAAGCCGCAGTCCCCGCCGCAGACTCCCCGGCACCGAAGGGCTCACAAGGGTGGTCCCGGCAGGCGTGACGACGTGCTCATGGAACTGCACATGAACAAGGTGGTCTAGCGAAAAAACCACGCATGGTCGTTGCTTCTGGGGCTGCGTTCTCAATTAGTAAACAGATTAGATTGCGATGCTTTCTGCTTGCTGTCTTCTGCTTTTGCTTTCCTCTCCCAAGCAGGCTGCATTTAGAAATATCTTATAGATCAGTAAAACTGGTGTTCAGGGAAATTGGTAAGGGTTCATTTCTTTGAAACAGTGCCACAGAATGACACGATAATGTGGAATAACACACTGCACTTGCATTCGTCCATCATTCCATGTTTTCATGTTATTCAGTGGGCCCCACTTAATAATCAACTCTTTTAGATCGTCGTAATGTTTTAAAATTGCCAGATTGCTGCAATGAAAAACCCAATAGGCTAGCATTGAAAAGATCCGATTTAACTCCTAATGAGTTCACTTGTTCAAATGAAAAAAAAAAAAAATTTCTTTGCACTGACGCGCAACTTTGCGAATATGTGCAATGCTCGTAGCATGATTAAAATAATCTCGCTGGTTGATTTCACCACGTATTCTGTGGTATTCTTCTCTTCTTCTCTTGAAGAGCAAGCCTGTAACGAGAACAATCGGAATGTGTTGCTCACTCTCCTTATTTCCTTAGACATTTAGGTAATGCATAGCTAACACTGTAGTGCTTGATGAGGCAGTGCTCTCGTAAGTGCCTGTGCTTTATGTTGCGCTTTGCTGGAGGCTGTTTCCTCGTGTGATCATTTCTGGCTGTCTTTCGTGCAAAATGTTGAGACGAGCGCTCGTCTTTAGTCTCATGGATTTGTCACTTTTGCATGGGTTCTCTTGTTCCTGGTACTACATCTTTCCTTCCATTCTGTTTTCTCTATTGCCCGTCCTTGCCTGAACTTCTTGGTACACTTTGCTTGCTAGCTTCTTGTTTTTCTGGCCTTTCATTCTTTTGCGTTTCCGCTTCTCACGGCATTCTTCCTGCCTGCGCCATTTTCTTCCTCTCGTCATGTGGTCACACCTCTGCCTTTCCTCTCGCAACCTCGGCTCTGCTGCTCAGTTTTATGTGGTTTCTCTTAAGTGCAGTAAACATTGCTAAATATATTTTAGAAATTGAGAAATTGTGATGAATTTTCTTTCCCCAAGGGGAACAAACTGTTTTCTGCGATGCATTAGCTGCCCATGATATGTTCCAGTAAGATTTTGTTACAGTGCAACAAGAACAAGGGAAAAAAAAGCTAAGGCACACATACGACAGGACTCGGCGCTGACTATCAAGCTGAAATTTTTTATTTAAGAAACGTGTCTATATACAAAGGGCCAAACCTGCATGTCTGCGCACAGTTAACCACGACATACATGCTTGCAAACATTACAAACTTGAAAGATTAGAAATGGTTCCCCCGTGTCAGTCCTTTTTGCTGCTCATCTGAAGTCCAGATGTGCTATTTCACTGTCATGGAGGGTGATAGAATGACATAATGAACCAGTACCAACTAGCCCAGTTCACTGTATAGCTAACTGTAACAGTTGGCAAACATTAGTTGGTTGGTGCTAGCCAATATTCGCCACTGCCAGTATTGTACGTTAAAGGGCCTCTTGCTCCTTTTGAAGTTCGTCCCAACCTCCCAGTGGACTTTTTCTTCAAGATTACTCTCCTAGTTCATATTATTTTGTCTTGAATGTAACTTTAATAAATCTTTTCTGTTAGAGATGGGCGAATAGTAAACGTGCGGTTCAGAGCTAATGCAAAGCGAATAGTGATTTGGTCAAATAATTTTGAATAGAGTAGTTCATATACTAGTATATATCACATGTTATAAAGAAATAAGAGCTTTTTTATCATGACCCCATTAATTTGTACCACTATATTTAAAAATAAGAACAAGGCTTGTGCAAATTATGACTTTTAATTTGAAATGAAGTTGAAGTGAATTCAATTATTAGCAGGATTGGAATAGTAGTAGGGTGCTAGTTATAAGCATGAAAATACGTTACATTCTAAAATATGTCACACTTAGCCCATATAAGCCCGTATAACACGCTTTTAAACTTAAAACTAGAGCTGTGCGGTGAAGCGAATTCGAATATTGAAGTGTGAGTGCGAATCGAATCGAATATTTTTCGAATATTTCTAGAATGTTTCTCGAATACTTCGAAGTGAAATTGCAGAAAAAAAAGTTGTATAGGATTCCTAAGCATATTCTTATGAGATAGCAACATGAAAGTGTTGCTTTTCGCTAGGTTGATCAAGCACCGGCGGAGTGGTGTTTCATAGTTGTCTTATCAAGAATGAGCCAATGTAGAGGCCGAATTGTATTTATGTACATGATTTGGTGCAACCAAAGTGTTGCCAACAACACTTTACACGTGATAGGCAAATATGCCATTTCCTCAGCTTCTCCTCCTCTTTCAACTTCTGTGGAAGCCCAAATGATGTGGCGGACAAGGGTGTGCTCCCTTCAAGTCCGGAGTTCCAAATCTGCCTCGTAGACGTCGATATATAAGAACATCTGAAATTTTGGATGCTAAAAAGCTTCGGACTTCCTGCCCAAATTTTAGGTCCAAATTGAGCCCCCACCTCTGCCATACCTTTTATCTCCATGTTGGAACCAGCGTTTTCTTGAGTCAATACATTTGCGACCGTAGCGGAGCTTGAAAGGCAGCTTTGCCGCAATACGGGGGTGTGATGAGGTGAAGCATACTAAAAATCTAGGGACCACTTCCAATCCGACGTTGACTGTGTCTTGGCAAAGTTCGACCTAACGGAGCTCGAAAGGCAGCTTTGCCGCAATACCGGAGGTGTGACGAGGTGAAGCAAATTAAAAATCTGAAGGGGTCACTTTCAATCGGACGTTGACTGTATTTGTTTTTGGGAAGCTCGAATAGTTCGAATAGCAAAATTCCAGTGCGAATCAAATCGAATCGCAAACACTAATAAAAAAATATTCGAAATTTCGAATATTCGCTCACTCCTACTTAAAACAAAAAATTTAAATAGGGTGCAGGTAATAGACACACTCAACCTTGAAGTATGGCTTCGCGGTAGTACGGATTTCCTCTGAATAGGTGATTTTACGGCACATCAGCCCCAAGCTGCAGTTACATGCGGTAAATTATGAACTGAAATATAAACTGTCATAAATATCATCAAGGTGCTTTGCCTTATGTCAGGTAGGCCCGCAGCTGTAGCAATAGCGTGGCAGCTGAACATAGATTTCACGTCAAAAGTTCTTCTGTGTAGCTTATGCCAGTCGTGGCTTTTGCAACCACCGTTTGCAGATACGATTCCAGCACGAGGTGTACCCGGAGGACACGTACTACGCGTCGCGGCAGGTGTTGCTCATCCAGGACGTTGAAGTCCGGGATCGGCTGGCTTCGTCGCGCATCAACAAGTTCCTCTACCAGTATGCTTCGGAAGCCAAGCCGAGGCAGTCTCATGCCAACATGGTCGGTGGAAGCTTTCTTTTTTCGTCCACCAACCATCTCCTCCAGTGTACAGCCCCTTCGCAGTAAAGCGATGACAGGGGCTAGTTGGATCTTGTCAAAGTTTCGCTTGTGAATTGATTGAAGGAATCGCAACGAAGAAGGCACTCGGATAGATATAGATTAACGGGATAAAGTGAGACTTTCAAGTGTTCTTATTTTCATGCGTTGTTCAAATATACATCCAGTACAAGGCACAGATTAGTGATAAAATATGTAGATAATATAGATAAAATAACAGATAAGATTGCATGGAAATAAAACAGTTGAAAGTTGTGTTTTGTCCTGTTAGCCTCTGTTCGTCTAGTGTCATCTTTGTTGTGATTCTTTCAATCTTGATTCTAAAAGATTTACTCTGACTTAACTCAGTAGGTAATATCAGCGCATAAAGAAAACTCTGTCTAGTGTTTTTTGTTGTCGGGGTTTAAAAAGCACTATCATACCCTTCCCTCACAGCATTTTCTCCTCGCATAGCTTCCAGACTTCTTGTCCTGTATGGAAGTGCTGTTATTGGAGAGAGTTTTAGTGTGTGCAGTATCTTAGTGTGGCGTTTAAGTATATACAATAGCTTTTACGTAATACCTGCTTTCCAGATGGTGGCAGTCATATGTTTTTGTTTTTTTCAAGTAAAGTAAGTAAACTTTATTTGGGCATAACACATACAGTGTTTGCCCACGACGTAAGGAAAAAAGAGGACTTAAACCCCCTGACTAGACCTTACCTCGCTGGGGCAGCAAAGACAGCGGATTCGAAAGTTTCAATTTCACTAGAACATAATCAATTAACAAGAACATAATCACTAGTACAGTAAGAAAACTATCACTAGTTACAGTAATAACATAATGACAGTAATGACATAGCAACAGAACATAATATAGTAAAAGCTCGTTAATTCGACTCTCGTTAATTCGGGAAATCGGTTAATTCGGACACGTCATCTGGTCCCTGTAAATATACGCATCACTCTATGAGACTGGGCGCTCGTTATTTCGGACAGATTTGACCGCAAATCGGATAATTCGGCGACTTTCGGGCCGCTGGCGAGGCTCGAAAATGAAAAAAGAACAATTCGGAACAGAAGTGAAGCTCAAACGCAGCATCGCCATGGACATCAATTGTCGACTTGGCTTGACTTGAGACTGGTTGAACGGCTTTTCTTCACGTGTGGGTTTTGTTGCTTTGTTCCCGTCGGTGTGTTGCATCGTTGATCGCCGATTTATTGAGGAACGTTTCAGTATGGCTCCTTTAGCTTGATCGTTGCTGGTGCTTTTGTGCTGACTTCTCGTGTGACCGCACTCTCCGCCGATGGCAACGCCGGCAAAGCGGCCCAAGTACGAGGCCAAGGACTTCACCACCAAAGTAGAAATTTTGCGTGCTCTGAATAATGGGCTCTCCCAACAAGAAGTGATGAAGAGTGATGAAAGGGGATCCTTGTATCGGCGGCAAAAGAAGCAAGGAACGAGTAACCGTACTTTTAGCCGCCAACGTGACGGGAACAGAGCGCTTGCCGCTTCTCGTTATCGGAAAGGTTTAAAAGCCACGCTGCTTTAAGAACATCAACAATCTTCCCGTGGATTACCGTGCCAACCAAAAAGCGTGGATGACGGGCGAAACGTTTACACTGCAGACATCATGCGAGCTGCTGAGCACCTTGAAGGGCTCAGAAAAATTGTGTCCGCGCGAATATCTGCTCGAAAACAGACAAGCATCCGCGATTACTTTGTTAAGTAAAGGTATGTTGAAAAAACTCGTGCATTTATCGTGTTTATTTCGACCATTCGATAATTTGGACATTCGGTCAATTCGGACATTTTTTCCGGTCCCTAGAAATCCGAATTAACGAGCTTTTACTGTAATGCAGTGACTAGTATTGCTTATTAACAGTAACACTTAGTACCATTACTAATACAGTAACCAAATATATTAACATTTATACAACATCTAATTCCGAAGCAAGAAACATGTTCATTATTAAATGTTTAAATTCATGAATTGTTTTACAATTACTGGCTACTTCAACAACATTAAGATACATATTACATAAAGACATAGTTTCATACTCAATGGTTTGCGTACCATAGTTTGTCCTGGCCTTCTTCATTAGCAATGATGTATGGCGTAAACTGTATCCTGTGTCTCGACTGAGGTACTGGTTTGAAAATGTCTCAAAGTTGCTGGAAACTTCTTTAAACAGCCGAATGCAAACTTTCGCTCTGTAAGAGTTTCTAATGTGAAGGATATTGTAGCGCATCATTAATTTAGAAGACCCTATGTATTCGTTTCAAGAGTTGAGCAAACGAACAGCTCGACGAAGTTGCGAAGTCTTCTCAAAATACAGGCACTTTTCTCGTGTGTTCAACAAATGTATTGCCACGTAATTGTTCAAAAAGGCAAAAGCAAATGTGGCACTGCTGTAAAGTTAGGTATGTCAGCAGCAAAGTAGAACACGCTTGGTTGCCGTAATAAATAAATAGTTCTTGTGTTTGCCTGGTTGATCTTTGTTGTTCTGATAAATGGTGCAGCCAATCTGGCCACTCATATTTACATGTCGGCTAACCTTGTAATACGCAAGCACTGAAAAGATTGTGGGCAAACTAAAAGGTTTTTGTTTTGCAACCTCCACTGAATCCGACTGTGAATATGTTACATAGTTGGTGTTTTCGGTTCTCACTGTGACATTGTTTGGGTGCTATCTGGGGCAGTGCCAACCAGCAGAGGCTGTAAATTGGTGCTAGGAAAGTCAAATATGGAAGCAGAAAGAAGGCAGCAGTGCTTGTCAAAGATTAGCAGTATTGAAAAAAAAATATGCGATAATGACAGTAGTGATTTTAGTCTGGGCACGTGATTGTCAGAATCGTAATAGTACAGAAGCAACACAAAGGACAAGAAGGGACGCAGACAAGCGCTAACTTTCAACTAAACTTTATTGTGAAACGAAAGGTGTGTATATGCAGGCAGTGGGTGAAATGACAAATGGAAAGAGTAAAGGCAGTCATGTGTCAACCAAGCATCAACAGAATCATGCACTTTTGTATCACAATAAAGTTTAGTTGATAGTTAGTGCTTGTCTGCGTCCCTTCTTGCACTTTGTGTTGCTTCTGCGCTATTACGATTCTAATCGTGGAGCACCAGCTAGCCCGATCTGCCACCCTTCTATGTGATTGTTATTCAGCACGAAAACAGCGCTACGAAACGGGACACAATAATGTAAAAATACTGTAGAACCGTAGAAATTTGGGCGAGCTGGTATGATTTCATTTTGATCATTTGGTAGTGCAACACTAACAGACGAAGAACAACATCGTGGTCTCTGGTGGTCTTGCACTACCAAATCATCAAAATGGAATGTAGACATACACACATGGTGGGCTACTGAGGTTAGAATACCTCGGTGAAGCATGTGTTTTCTTTCGTTGTTCTGGTGTCCAGTTTTGCTGCACTTCTTACTGTTGCGCTTATTGTAAAGCAGCTAGCCTGATTTTCCGTTTCTACTCAAATTGCTGTTGTGGTGTTGTGAAGCAGAAATATTTTTGAGTCTGGAAGCTTGACCTAGTGAAACTTGCCCTGTATCAAGTCTTACTCAAGCCTTACCACCTGAAATATTTCTTAGTCGACTGTCGGAAATCTTTATAGGCTTTTTAACGGTGTTCTCACGAGTGTAGCCCGCATCAAACGTCTGGGAAGGGCTAGAAATGGAATGGTACGTGCAAACAGCTCACTTCTTGTTTGGAGGAGCGCGTCATGGCAATACGCTTAGTTCTGCCGTGAGGTGACGTAAAGCTAGTTTTTGTCACTGCGCCCTCCCATTTTTGCGTGAACCTTTTGCTCTTTCTGATGTTCTGTTGTAGCGAACTCGTAAAACATGCCTCCGACCCCTGCAGGTCAGTGTCAAGTGCGTCCGTGTCAGGCCTGACCTCAAGGCTCCGTCGGCCGAGGAGTGCCAAATAAGGGTGTCGGTGAAGCCTGTGAAGATCAATGCTGACCAGGTATTGACCCCTGGCTCTCTGTATAAATAAGTGCACGATAACTTTGCAGGTCACTGCACTGTAAACACATTTAACCCCTTGTGGTTATTTTACTTCGTCTATAACAAGCACCCATACGAAAAAAAAAACTAAAACACCACTTATACAGTCAATGTTTGGTTACTGTAACACCCTTTTTTTTTGTACAGTATAGACCGCTTATAACGTAAGTCGCCGGAGTCGCGAATATCCGCACTATAAGCGGTACCGCACTATAACCAAAACAACCTTCTCCAAAGGCTGCACTTGCGCAAAACGTGTTGAGCATGTAGCCTCGCGTGTCCGATAATCGACATATACGATTTGGGGCGCTTACAACCACTTAAATCTCCGAATGTTCAAAAATTAACCGCCAAAGACCCGCATTGCCAACGAAATGAACACGGGGGAAATAAGCAAACAAAACAAAGTGCCATCGCGGAAATTCGCCGACTACCTCGAGGTATGCGCATTACACAGAAACCATGTCGAATCGTGACCGAAATTTCACGTGCTGAGCGGTACCTATCATTCGATTTCACGGGCGCGCACGCGATGTCCAAGACATTGCAATCGAGTCCGGAACCACCATTCGAGAGTTGCATGTGCCAACCATGCCGTCGTTTTCATTAACGCTATGATTCCCTTCCCTTCAAGTGCAGCCATCGCAAAAAGTTTCGTTGATTCTGCACCAAACCGCAACTTTTATCGCCCGCGACCGCTACCGAAAAGCAACCAACGCTGATTAGGCCTAGCCTGCGGTTCAGCATGTTGTCGCGGGAAGTTTGTCCAAGACAACAAGAAGATCGGAGGTCGAAAAGATCACACTCAAGCACTAACCCAAGAACAGCGCGCGTGATACGAAGTTTGTGTTCGCGGCCGGGAGATCAACGGCGACAAAAGCCCGCCAAGCTCGTTTAAGTCCGCGCACTGGCAGAAAAGGCGAAAGCCCGCGTCATGAAGCCGCAAAACTTTTCAATTTGCGGACGAGGTAGCAAACGCGATATCTGTAGCAAGTGTGATAACGACGACGCTTTTCCCGACAGGAAACTTGCTTTAAAGCGCGCTTGATGAGGATGCGATCGTACGTTCCACGCGGAACGCACTGCCGGCAAGCGGCCGCGGAGCCTTGCCGCCGCCGGTGCAAAGGCTACTCCGTCGCCTAGGCAACCACCATCCTTCCCCACTCGGCGAGCCCGCACAGCGCTGCCGCGGTCTTTTTCCTCCCTCCGCCCCTCGTTCGTTCACTGTGCGTGCCCTCGCCCTTCGTAACAACCTCGTCGCTCCCTCACCAGCGGCGTACCTCCTTTGAGAACCGCACTCGCTACCGCGTTTGTCGGAAATATTTTCCCGCCACCGCATTATAAACGGTATTTCATCTTGGGGGACTGCACAATAAGCGGTATGCGTATACATGCGGTTCTATGGGAGGGTAAACGGGAGTCGAAAAAGACCGCATTATAACCGGTCCTGCACTATAGACCGTTTTCACGGAGAGGAGGAGCGTAGCCTCGAACCGGTGTATTTTCACCGCTTTCTCTCTCTCCACCTCGGCCGACCGCTGCCGCTGGTGTGTGCGGATTCTCGAGTTTTGCACTGGGTGGTGCGTGAGAGGTCAGCGTGTTTCCATTTTTCGACGCGCTGAAGCAATTGTGCTGCCGCAAATCGAAATGTCGGACGAGAACAAGTCGACAAGCTACCACTGCGCTGTGTTTGGCTGCGGGAATAGCTACGGAAGCCTGAAAAACTGGCAGCCAAGGCATGCGAAGTGCACAATGCTTCTAAATGACTTCGCTTTTCTCAGGTCGCACGCCTTCTTCTCCCGCAAATAGTATATTATATGTGGTGTCTTCACTTATGACCACATTTTCAAGTCATCACACCAGCTTGTGATTGTGCTTGGGTGCTGGTACACTTTATGATCTGCACCAAAGAGAACCAATGTCAAGGCTGACGATTAATACACAAAATGTTTGGCCAAGAGTTGTTCTCTTTGTGCGTGCAATTTCGAGGTTATCGAATTAGCACTTTCCAATCTACATGACAGAAAGGCCTGCATGACATGTGTTATGGCACAGGTACGCGTCTCTAACGTTTCGTCGAGAGCACGTTCTTTCTCGACTTGAAAATTTTGTGACGATAACTAAGGCAGCGTTATGACAACCGCACCTTTTGTTTTGTCTTTTTTTTTTCGCGCGGCAACCTGGGTGTCGTGAATAATCGGCCCACGTTCGTTCAAGCCAGGTCGTTACTTGGACACGTGCGCTCGTCGTAATGCTTCTCAAATACTTGCCAGAAAACAAACTGACAATAATGTAACCAAAAGCGGACGCCCTTTTGGCGTATCGCTAGTGGCGGCGGCTCGCGCCGAAGTGAAATTACGCTATGTCATGCTTCCAGACGTGCAACAGGTTTATTTTCATTTTATCATCGTGTTCTTTCTACACCGAATTTTGAGCTTACCAGTCGTACATCTGTTTCTTATCCTGTGCAACTATCAGAGGCCACAAGCTTTTAACTACGACGGCGACACAAATGAACACAGGCATCAGTGTTTGTGCTCCAGTCGTTCCATGAACATTGTATTGCGACGTGCTAAGCGGAACCAAATGGTCTGTTAGGGATTAGAGTTACGTTTAACATGCATAATCACGGCACGGAAACCCGAGAGTCATCTTAAACTCTAGTGCGCGCACCTAGCGCGCAGCCGGACAATGGCCTACGTGTTCACTCGTCTCCATTTACGTTTCTCCGATTACTTCGAGTTGTCCTAAATATTAACGCTCTCTCATAGCGCATATTCCAAGAACCACACCGAGGTCAGCTACAGTAGAACCCCGCTGATACGTTTTGAAGGGACCGAATAACGTAAGAGACGGGAAACGTAAGAGCCGAAAAACAGGAAAAACAGCAAAATATTTAGTGGTACAGAATTTTATTTCAATTCTTACGAGCAGCACGAAAATTGGCGCGCTCAGCCGCGATCTAGTCGATGGATAGAAATGCGGAGCTTAGGACGGCCTCATCCACATAAATGTAATCAACGTATGTGATTTTTTTAACACCAACAGCTGTAGGCATGAAAGAACTAAGCACACGCAATCACGACCGCGCGGCGAGTCCGCCCGCGAACCGCACGCACGACCGTGCGAGCTCCAACCAGCTCGAACTCCTCCCGCTCTCCGACAAATAACGATGATGATGAGTCTACGCCAACGCGATGAGAAGTGAATGCCAATCTCGAAGGCCTTGCTTTCGCATGCAATTACGTCATACACGCCATGTTTGTGCAATACAAATCTCAAAGGCTATGCTTTTGTCAATAGTAAATGCCAATCTCGAAGGCCTTGCTTTCGCGAGCAGTTACGTCATAGACGCCATCTTTGCAATTTGAATCTCGGAGGCCATGCTTTTGTTTGCATCAATTGAAAGATTCTGTTGCTTGCGCCTCTCGTGCGGCTAATATTACGATCAAACGAGGCCAAGCTGCGTGAAAATGCACCATGGCGGCTCTCTTTGGTAGTCACTCGGTCGGCTCCGCGCGCACTTCGCGACGTATCATACGGGAACGGTCCGACAGTTACGACGTAACAGCGGGGTTCCCAATACGTTGTATCCTATGGGAGCTATGCCGGGACCGGCGGAAAACGACGTAACAGCCGGGAAAACGCAGCAGTGAGGAACGTAACAGCGGGGTTCTACTGTATAACAAAGCATACAAAGCAATTGCCAATTTACAGATGCTGCTTAAAAACTGCATTGGCATTCTACTCATCGTCGACGCTGCTGCGGAAACGTCTCGTGGGCCGCCGCTGCTTGCTGTTTCAGCCATTTTTGAAGCTGACAGCTAAGCGATTATTTACCAGCGCCTTTAAACTCGCGAAGCGTTGCTCTGTTTTGCCCGTGTACCGCGAAGAACAGCAATACCTTGTGAACTGAGCGTATACGCTGCATACACCGACGTGGAACTCCACACACCGGAAGGGCGGCGAAACATCGCAGACGCTAGACGGCGCTGCGGCAGTGGCGAGCTTTAAAAATGGCAGCCTCCTTGTGAAATTGGTGTATATGCGGTTACGTTATAAGTGGTCTGCACTGTAATCCAAAAATGGTGTGCCATTACACCCACTGCTTAGAAGCCACATATGCTTGTGTTGTGCATTGCTGCATCTTGTTTATGCAAAACACATCCTGTACACAGAACAGGGAAACCCTAATATGCACAGCACATTTGCATACATGTGCTGCTTCATTGCTTTCAGCCATAAGCCTATAAATCTGCTTACATTGAGGTCGCATGTGTCCTCTACATAATTAAACAGTAAATCCGGAAATATAGTTAGTTTGAATATGTTGGATAACAGGCTCCTCAAAACTAAAACTAAAAACAATGCAAACCTGTTAATACAAAGATATCTACTTGAGCATGTTGGTAAGTCTTCATATTAAGAAATGAAGCCAAGTCCAGCCTGTCTTTCTTGTCTTGTGTGTTTGTGCTATTTCTTGAGATGATGCTGTTAACATAAATCTGCACTACGTTGAATGCCTTCAACTAGCGACTTTCATTTAAGAATATGGTGGCAGCGACATGTTCAAAGAACAGTTGCTTTGACGGACCATAACCTATTTAACACCAAAAGGGGGCTTTGGAGGAAGCAATACATCCTGACGAAAATGAAATGGTTGCTTTGGTAAATGAAATGCCTTTGCACATACAAGTTCACACCTGTCAAAAGGGTGCTTTGAATGTCAATCACTCTGAACCCTTAATGGTAGTTGCAAGCAGTGTAGTGAATGACAGTTACGCAATTTAGATGCAAGTGTTTCTTTTTTCCTCATGCAGGACGCTGTGCTGTTCCTGGTACAGTTCTTCACAGGCCTGTGCTCGGAGCCACCGACTTCTCCATCCTCACCGCGACCAGATTCTCCTGAGTTTGCAACATTGAAAGGTTAGATGGGTTGAAATAACTCTTTCTTTGGGCTAATTGGTTAATACATGAAGAAGTCATCGTAGCGCAAATTTAAACAGTGCATTAGCGATACTTCTATCTGTCTTTGTGGAAATGAGATTGTCTTAAATAATGTTCAGGCCCTTGGCTACGGGCCTGAAGTGATCTTTGTTTTGCAATTAACTGTAGTGCACGCCTGTTATATATGACAGCCGTTTTAGGTACCACAAGACATGAGTAGTATGCACGAAAGTTTATTTTAGCTTTCACAATGTCGATTGTGCTGCGAAATGATTTAAAGAAAAAAATCAAGTTTGCTGCAGTACTACAGGACACTGGTGATGGCGAAAAAAGCAGCGATTATTCACCGGGTGGAGGGCAGCTCACCTGCGGGGAAAAGTACCAAGAGTAGGGAGGAGTCGCTAGTTGTCGCTAGACACAGTCCACTTTGTCCCTTAGTTACATGTGCATGCACACATAATCCAATTATGAATACCATTATGATTGCTAATGTCTAAAGACTTTACTGGCAATCATTCCGAGCTGATGATGTTGCTGTGCCCTAAAAAGAATACAGTCGCCGACCGTTTATTCGGACTTGGCGGGAACTGCCGAAAAGTCCGAATAATCGAGAGTCCGAAAAAAAGGATTCACCAGAAAATAAGCACCTTCATTGGCCCAGTGGCCGGAAAAACTTTCAATACACGCTCATGCACAACCAAGTCGGCCTGTATTTCAGCCACTGTTTGGCCATCACTTTTGGTTGTCAATAGCACTGTTACGGCCTGCACTAAATCAGCATTTGATAACTGCATTGCGGGTGGCCCGTCATTGGAGTCACTGTCCACCTGCACTAGTTCGAGATGATCTCATTGTCGTCTAACTCGGCGAAAACGTCCGAGCAGCATTGGATTGAGGTGAGCCGCTCTCCACCCGGCGAATAATCGCTGCTTTCTTCGCCATCATCAGTGTCCTGTAGTTGCTGTGTTTCTTCATTAATACCGACGGCGCAGATGGAATGGGTGGCATCGGAGCCATTTCGTCGGATCAAGCCTCGCAAGCCAAGCAACAAACAAGAGAGCGAGACGCAGATCACGCCTAGCCGCAGAAACAACTGACAACACATGCCCTCAAACGCCAAAAGGGAACGATGTTGGGCTCTCTTTGTCCGTGTCCATGTCCGCGTCGTACGCGCAGTCATTCTCAAATGCCACACCGAGCTGACTCCGAGCGTGGCTTGGCTTGGCCTGCGGTGTGGCTGTGGTAGCCATTCAATGGATACTCGACTGGCTAAAGCCGAAAGGCGACCATTACGTGTAGCCGACAAACATAGCCTTCGAGATCGGCAACTGTAATTTCGGCGTGGATTTTTACACTGGCACAACCTTTTCAGTGCTGGCAACCTATCAAAAATACAGTGCAACGTCGGTGATACGATCACAGCTCATACGAATTTCGGGGTGATACGAATTTTTCGTCAGTCCCGGCCAAGGCCCATTGGCCTGCAGTGTAATGGAGTACGGTTGTTACGAACCGATTTTCACCCAGCGACGTTTGATACGAACGTACGCTACCGCCCAGGTACGAAGAGGTGCTGTCCGCGCTGTCGCGGAAGACGCGCCAAGCACGTGCGAGCGTGGGAACGAAAGCGTGGGCATGCGCGCCGCACCTCCAAATCGTCAGAATCAGGGTGTAAGAAAAACACTTTTCCTACGGTCAGAATAAACCTTCAGAGACGCGTCGCGGCCTCCGAGATTGCGTGCGCGAATCTTTGAGGCTCTTATGTGCCTCCGTGTGCCTTCGCGTTTAGATTACAGAGGACATTAGCACCATGCTTGTTTTTTTCTAACGCGTCGACGCGGGCGGCTGTCGTACTGTGTTTACACGTGCCTGCCTCGTGCATCATACATCCTATGGAAGGTGGACGAGGACCGAAAGAACGCGAGGACGGTCATGGCGAAGTAGTCAGGCCCCACAACGTCAACATGCGCAACCGCTGAGGTCGCACTTGTGCGGGCACAGCCGTAAATCTCCCAAAAAACATTACCAATCCCCTCCGCGATAATAAAATCAAAACACAGGACCGTGGTTCTGTAATTTTGTGGCCTTGATCCATCGCGTCAAAGTGCTGCTTTTGTTACTTTCGCTGCTAGTACTCTGGTATCAAGCAAAAAAGCATACTAAAGTTTGGAAGGGGCTACTGCTGTCGCGGGTCACAACGCACCTGGTTCATTAATTAAATACGCGCGTACGGGCAGTATATTTACGAGTGCTGGTATGATTGCCGACACCTGAAAACTTAACTGACAATCATTCAGTGTTCTTCCTGACGTTGCTGCGGCCCTGAAAAACAATAAATGAAAATGTACGCCAGCTTTCTTTTGTCGCATGCTGATTTTTCATGCTTTCTGGTGATACGAATTTCGGATGATACGAATATTTTTGGTGGTCCCGTGAGATTCGTATCACCGAGGTTTCACTGTATTCTAAACATCGCTGACAGCTTGTCATGGAATTCGACATCACAATAGATCATTCAGCCGGAGTCTGAAAAATCTAATGGCGTACTGTGGGGTGTCCGAATTTCCAGTCATGAGCTTACATTACTTCAATGGGACAAGTGGTGGTGCCACGAAGGTGTCTGAATAAACGAGCATGTACGAATTTCAGTGTACGAATGAACGGTCGGCGACTGTAAACAAAACCACATGTATGCTTTCTTCTGTTGTGTTATTCTTGGCTGCAGTGGTGGCTGCATTTTGATGGGGGGCAAAATAGAAGAACTCTTTACTTAGATTACTTAGATTTAGGTGCACATCAAAATTAATCCAAAGCATCCCACTACAGTATGCGCCTCACTATCATATTGGAGTTCTGGCACGTAAAACCCCCGCAGGTTGAAATTCAGTTGTGGTGTTGCAGTTGTGCATGAGTTGTGCATGAGAACACGTAGCTGTGAGGATTTTTCAAAACTGTGCCGTAATAGGGAAGTTACACGTATTTGATGATATGAAAGACGCCCTTGCTCGTTTCACTCTTTCCTTCAATGTGCTCCTTCTCACCGTGCAAGGAGGAAGAGCGGCGAGCACAGGTACTTGCAAGCAGACGAATAGGTTCTTTTTGTGGATGACATGACATGATGCTAATGTGGACGTCACAGCCAAGGCTGAGGATTACGGAGAGGCCCGGATAGGAGAAGAGATTGTTTTGTGGAATGTGGTGTGGGGTCCATGGCTCGAATCGCTGCCGCGTTTGGCATTGTTCATCATGACGGTATTCTGCACTCATTGCACACGTTCACTTGAAATGTTAACATTTATCGGAGGTGGTTTAGGGGCCCTTAACTCACCTTATTTTGCGATTGTCCGTTTGTGAAAAGTTGCTTTTCGCTGTGTTCTTGGTGTTCCCCCCTAGCTGGACCTGCCGGTGCGGCCAGCATCCCTCCATCTGCCGACACTGGCCGACACGTGGCCTTTGCAACTGACGACCCCTGCCCACCCGAGCGCATCTCGCCAGCAAGCTCAACTTCCAACTCAACCCCGATGCCACTGTACATAAGGCAAGAAATGATCCATCGTAAATCTTTTCAGGAAATGGCCAAAGTGTAGTAGACTCGTCAGTAAACGGAAATCTCATAATTAAGGACACACAAATAGTAAGTTATAGGTTCGAAACGAATAGTGATTTGGTTGAACTATTCCGAATCGAATAGTTCGAATAGTATATATCACATATTATAAATAAAAATGAGCATATTTGTCATAACCCAACTAACCTGCACAATATTTTTAAAGATTGGAACAAGGCATGTTGGAATGTCACTTCTTTGGTTTGCAGTAAAGTGGAAGCACCTTGGATAGTAGCAGGATCTGAATTTCAGTAAGATGCTAGTGATAACCGGTAAAATATGTAATAAGCCTTTAAACTTAAGAAATAATTAATCGATATGGGGGCAATACACTCAAACTTCGTTATAACAAAGTCTCATCTGACATGAAAATAAGTTCGTTATATCCAAAAATTCGTTATAAATATATATTTGTAACACTGTATCAATGACAAGACCATTCTTCATTTACTTCGTTATAACTGATAATAGACTTTTTTCAAGGACACGAGCGCGACCAACAGGCGCGCAAGCGCTCCTGGGAAATGTGTGTACACCGCAGCAGCCGCCGCGACGAGCGCACGGGCCTTGCGCTGTAGCTGTCCGCTTGCGCCGTGCCAGGACTTAGTGAATTTGGCAAGGTGCAGCATGATACTGCGCAATTCAATCATGAACTTCGGTGTTTAGCTGCTACGGCCTCTCGACAATTTCCATCTGTCCCTCTGTTGGACCAGTTGAGCGGCTCAGAAGTGTCACCTTTTATTTTTTTATTTTGGCGCCAGTACGGCATAAATGAAAAAAAAATACAACTCGGTTGCCTATGAAGTGCAGGAGCAGTCTATGATTGGCGGATGCATTTGGAATCAACGTCCATCGACACTGTCGACGAGTACAGTGTGAGATTCTGATATTTAAAGAGTCGGCATTTGGGGAAATGAGATACATTCATTGCGTCGCTCGCACCATATATGTAACGAACGATAGGTGCCTACTAACCTTAGTTGGTGCTATAACTACAGGTTGGAATAATACTTAGAGCGAAAAAAGAAAGGAGCAGTACAAGGAAGGAAATACACAAACCAGCGCTCACACACAACTGAAAGTTTATAGCACGCATTAAAGAAAGCATATATACAAAAATGGGAGTGCGTCGCGCGTCATGAAGAGGCACAAAAAGTCGATTAATAAAGTTGAATTCCTTGTCTTGTAACGACTGAGAAGGTTGACTGACACAAAGTGTGGCGTTATTTGTGACATGACATGCCCCCGAAATTTCTCCCATTGTCTGATTAGGTTGATGGTACAAAATTACTGTGCTTTCGAAGATGGGATTACTTTTTCATGACTGACGTAGCGATGCGAGAGGAGCGGCTCCATTCAATGAATTTCGATGCTCGCTGAGGCGCGTATTAATACATCGACCAATCTGGCCGATGTACATGTGAACACATGAAAGAGAAATTTGCGGTTAACTCCTACACAATTTACAAAACAATTGGCATGCCTCTGACCGCATTTTTTTTTTCTTTGCCCACCGCAGACCCCTGCAACCTTAATGCGACTACAGTAAAAGCTCGTTAATTCGGATTTCTAGGGACCGGAAAAAATGTTCGAATTAACCGAATGTCCAAATTATGGAATGATCGAAATAAACACAATAAATGCAAGCTTTTTCAACATACCTTTACTTTACAAAGTAATCGCGGATGCGTGTCTGTTTTCAAGCAAAAATTCGCGCGGACACAATTTTTCTGAGCCCTTCTAGGTGCTCAGCAGCTCGCATGCTGTCTAGAGTGCCAAAACAAAATTCTTCAAGGACGACAAGGGCCTCCGCGACTTCCTTCACAGTGCGAGGGGGCCCATGTGGCTCATGGTGTGGCTGCTCCTCTTCAGGCTCTTCGTTCTCGGATTCGTTGCCATGCATCACTTCCTAGACTATTTGCTCATCAGTCAAACAGCCGGCAGTGGCAACGCCATCATCAATGCCGATATAATCCTCTAGTGTCACTGCATCAGGCATAACACTTACGAAATCCTGCCCATCGTCGGCACCGTCGTCCGGCGACACTTCGGCATCGCTGGAGTTGGGTACAACAAAGCTACCGTGCCTGAAACAGTTGGCAATGGCGTGCGCAGGCGTGTTCTGCCACACATACACAAGAATGCTAACTGCGCTCAGGAGACTCGCGTCGTATTGTTTGCCGACGTCATGGCACAGGAGCAACTTCTTGTCGGCAGAGCCCATTTTTCAGGGCACGCAAAATTTCTACTTTGGTGGTGAAGTCCTTCGCCTCGTACTTGGGCCGCTTTGCCGGCGTTGCCATCGGCGGAGAGTGCGTTCACACGAGAAGTCAGCACAAGAGCACCAGCAACGATTAAGCTAAAGGTACCGTACTGAATCGTTCCTCGATAAAACGACGTTCAACGATGCAGCACACCAACGGGAACAAAGCAATAAAATGGCACCGCCAACAACACACGCGAAGAAAAGGCGTTCAACCAGCCTCAAGTCAAGCCAAGTCGACAATTGATGTCCATGGCGATGCTGCGTTCGAGCTCCACTTCTGTTCGGAATTGTTCTTTTTTCATTTTCGAGCCTCGCCAGCGGGCCAAAAGTCGCCGAATTATCAGATTTGCGGTCAAATCTGTCCGAAATAACGAGCGCCCAGTCTCACAGAGTGATACGTATATTTACAGGGACCAGATGACGTGTCCGAATTGACCGATTTTCCAAATTAACGAGAGTCGAATTAACAAGCTTTTACTGTATAAGCTTATTTGGGGCGGCACACACAACCTTCACCCCCACATCGCTTCCCTATATTCTTCAGGCCATGCGACTTCTTGTACATAGGTGGAATAACTGCAATATTTCCAGTTCCTTCAATATTTACGGATGGATGGCGTCTGTGTTAATCTTTCTTTGCCATGTGAACAGATTTTCGCAAACCAATACAACGATACGCAGGATATCCAGCCTCTTTCCAGCTGGAAACTACTGCTCGTCTTATGTGCGCAAGTTTTTTTTCCAATGCTGCGCGTAATCACGACATCACAATTCCTCGTTTAACAATATTCGAATACGCCGACACAAAATTAAACATCTATTTCGCTGAACGCGGGATATATACTGCCCGCAAACATGCTTCGCAGTGAAACTTAAAAGCATGTATGAAGAAACTGCAAATTATCAGAGCAAGGCATCTCGCAAGTGAATTCTAGACCCATCCCTTTTTTCTTAGGCACGTTTAGAATGCGCTCACTTCTTTGTACAGTGCATGACTTGTCAATTAAAAGCAAATCAGCTGTATGCCTGAACACTGTAACACCTCTCTACAGTTTGGTTAAAGGAGCACTGACACAAAATTTCGAAGGCGAAATAATGAGTGAAATAGATTTATGTGGAGCCATACACAACGTCTACGAAATATCAAGGGCCAATATAGCCTAGAACATATTTAAAATCAATTTTAAAGTGCATGCCGCGCGACTGAGCGAGATGCGAGCACCTCGCGATGCCGACATCAACGCGGCGGATATGTAAACAAACCTACGTCACGAGTTTGTGTTGGCTGGTTGCTGGTTGTGCCCTTGAGCTTGTGCGCTTGTGCTACCTGCCATTTCTTCCTCCGTGCCTGCGGCTTTGCGTGTGCTGGTTTTGCTCCCTTCCGCTGTTCGCTCGTTGTGCCATTTGGCAGATGTTATGGCCCGCTCACGTAAGCGGCAAGCCTGCCGCAACGGCGTGGTGTTGCAGAACATCGGCCGTCGCCGCACGTGCGAGAGCTGTCCAACATGCACGGCAAGCTTCTCTGGCGAGGCATTCGCGCCTCCGAAAAACATGGCCGCACTGCCAAAAGCGGTTGTCGTCCACTTCGAATCTATCAAGTGGCCGCCGTGCACTCTGTAGCTTGTAAGCTCCGAACTGATGCTTCCATTTGCTTTAGATTCATGTCCTTAAGCTTCGACAGCAATGTATTCGTCCCAATTCTGTGCCGTTTTTGAGAGCCATAGTCAAATAATCGATGCTGAAGGGTTAACGAGTCGAAATGGGCGCTTACGAATGCTCGGAGGACATAGATTACGCGTTTGTTAGTTGTTTCTAATCCTCCATAGCTGGCGCCACTTGACCTAGTGCCACCTTGGGGACACTTTATTTGGTTTTACGCGATGCCTTTTTAATGCCGGACAGACTAATACCCGGTCACACGGGCGTTTACGAAGGCAAGTGACCGATGGTCAACTGACTTCAACGGGGGAATGCTACGCGCTGCCACACGGGCAGTTTTCGAAGGCCATTGAGTCAGTGGCCCATCGAGTCGACGGAGCACTCCACAACTCCATTGAAACTTCGTACGGCCATCGAGCGGCGGAAGCGGAAACAGCGTCACCGCGCGCCAGTGTGCTCGTAATCATGATTAGAAAGGAAAAATTTAACGAGTAGGCATTAACAGTAGTGTGCATGGGCGTTGTAACTTATTTACTAAGTATTTGAGTGATTTCACGCTTCGTTTGTCACCGCATACCATAGTCGTCAGCAAATTGTTCACCGAGCAACAGCTCATTCTCGATGGCGTCGGCTTCCTCTTTTGCCGCTTCGATCCCGCAGCCGCGTAGACACCATAGCGGCCTTGTCATCTGTTTCACGGTCACTCATGATGGCGGAACAGGCACGTAATGAAACCAATGAAACGAAATAAATACACGCA